>NC_087081.1:1984429-1989145 GCF_026151205.1 Bolinopsis microptera | reverse complement strand
ACTTAGAATAAAAACAAAGTTGGTTAAAATCAAGTCACCTTATCAAATTATTTACATCTCTAGCTTTCAGAATAAATAGAGTGTTTTCTCGCCTTCTCGGCTATAAAAAAGGAATTTGTTTGAAATATGGCTGAAATAACCCGTAGAAAAATAAACAGAAATGATTAAAGAATCGAAAAAAAAGCATTTAGTACATAATTATAATATATCCCCGAAACAGCAATAGGCCAGTTTGATTAACATTTAATCTGATAAACTGAACGAGGGCCTTGTTCTTGTAGTCAACAAAGGGATACAGATGTTACCACGGCAACTAAGGGCGACCAAACAATGCACCAGGAGAGATGACATCAGTCGTGAAGTCCCCACTTATTTGGTAACCAAAACTTTAGTTGAGCCGCCCAGCGGCAAAAAAACAATAACTGCAGCAGTACCTATCCTAGTCAGGTTTCAGGGCTCATACAGTCATACGGACTGTTAGACTGTGTTGCTGGACTGTGATAAAAAGGGAGCTGGTGCGTGGTGGTGGAAGGTTCTGGAATGTTACTCGTAGAGTTTCCAGTACCATTTTCTTATCTCCTAACATTTCCACCAGATCGCTGGGAGATTAATATTATCAGATAAGTTTCGTGGGAGTTTAAAAATTCACTGGCTCCAAGTCAGACGCTTCAGTTCAACGTTATATCAAGATATAAATTATTCTTAGAGTGTCTGATTATAAAGGAAACCATCTTGCTCATCTTTGAAATATCGATTGAACGATTTGTATTAACTTACTCTAAGAACGGCTTAAAGAAATCTTTGAGAAGATTTTTAGTTTCAGGGAGTATATAAGGTATTCGAGCGGAGTCGCGGAGTGAATTTCTGACTTTATGCTGTTCGAGGTAGGTCTTCATGTAGTCCACTGGGAACCGTGCTGAAAAAGAAGAAAATATAAAAAAAGATAACTTACAACTTAATTATTCAAGTCGATTGTTGGCTTATTTTTCCGTACACGAAGGTTGTTTTAGTAACATTTCTTTCAACAAAAATAAAATAAAATTAACTTACATATTCCTAAGAAATCACAGACGCCATTTAAATAGAAGCGATCTCGTCACTAATATGCTCCTCGAACATCATAACGTGAATCTGTTCCCGTGGGAAGACTTTCAGCCAGTCAGCAACGTACACGGAGTATAAATACTCGCGTATAGATGAGTCTGAACAGTTATCAGAATTAGATTTTGAGAACTTTGGTAATAAAAGATCATCTAGTACTTTTCACACAATCTTTGAAATATCTACAATTAAATTAATGGCGATGGAAATGTTCGCTATTTCATTTTATGAGTAACGTAATACTTAGTATCTTTATTTTTCCCATTATCATTTATTGGCTAAGGAATGATTCTAAAAATGTAATTACCGCAAGTTTGATGAGATTCGGTGCTGTACACGCCAGCCCTCGATCGTGTTAGTCTTCCGGCAATCGCGGAACATTTTAACTGCTTCTCCCACTAAATTGTGGAATTTCTCCGTGTGACCGGCTTGTCACACTGCGTACACACGGAACGCGCAGAAAAACTGGTACGCGGACCTGCATCTGAAATAGTGATTTGGTGAAGATGTTTAAAAAAATTGAGATCAAATATAACAGATCATATTCTCTTGTTCGAATAGATTACAAAAAAATGAAAAAAATTTAACAGCAATTAGAAAATAATATTATGTAAAAATCAACAACTCAAACACGGAGGGACCAGAAACGACATATAGAACGAACATAATTAATAATTCAAGAACAAACCATAAAACTGTACCTGCTAATTGGGTTTCTGAGGGATAATATAATTCTAGTGTCAGGTTAATAGTGGCAATAAACATCAGGGTTAGTAACCGGAGGTTCCCTGTATCCAGGATGAAACACCTCCCAAAACTCGTTATCCCAAACTGCTGAGGGGGTTGCGTCCATCGTGATTCCTAGCGGGGAGATTTTATTTTAAAAACTTTGAAATTAATGAAAATCAAAAGTAAGCGGAGGATTTAACAAACATTATATTATGAACAGTGGAGGAGTTACAGCTGTCTCCGCCCGTGGCATTTATTGTCTGTGACGTCACCATGAACGTCACTACATACCATGAAACAGGACGTCACTGTCGTTATCTTTTCTGTAAGTAAAAGGAGGTTCTGTCTGAATTTTCCCCCGTTTTGTCCACGAAAGGAACGACACGGGAACTGGAGGAAGAATATGTTACAAATCATCCCAGACTCCAGATATGAGATATCCGGTAATATATTTAAGACAATTTTTATGGTGTAATCGTAATGTTATGGATTGCAATCTCCTTCGGATGGTCGAAATAAATATTTATGATAGGCAACCGTGAGAATGTGACTTAAATTCCTGTCAACAAGTGACATTTACAAATTAGAAGAGATCTAATCGAACGGGCGTTTCTTGAAAATCAACGTCAAAGTCCAATCTGATAATACGGAATGTGAATAGGCTCCTTTAAAAATGTAAAAAAGGCTCCTTCAAAAATTTAAATAGGCTCCTTCAAGAATTTTAAATGTTACTCACGTCTGGTTGGTTTTCTGTTCATCCTAATAATTGCGTCCTCTTCGGAGTCTGTCAAAGTAGTGGGTCTCTTTCCAGATCGTGAGAGGAAACGTGAGTGTGGTTTTTCAGTATCGCAAATAGGTCAGTGGTTCCTAGATGTTATAGTTTTACTGTTAAGCCATCGGCCGAATAAGTTGACATCCAAAGAGAACTAAACGCACCAAACTTGCTGAAGGATTAAAAAAAGTGAGGAAAAATATGCGGTCAAACCAAAAATTTCAATCACTAACCACACTTAGTGAAGCCGATAATGTAGAAGTAGGGAATACAAAATAATTTTCTTCGCCCAGAAGGTTCTTTCCCTTTCCAGCAAGGGTTTACGGAACTCCTTCATGAACTGTTTTCGGGGGGAGGTAGGAATGTGAACATATCTTCCGGTGTCTCTTTAATTATCTCTCTGAGGGAATTACGTGATTTATTAAGAGTTGAATTTAAGGGAGATATAAATATCATGTACTAGACATGTTGAAAAAATGCTGAATAGTAAATTTAGATAGCGATCACCATCGCAGAATTCGATGGGGAAAGTACGTAATTTTCAATTTTAAAGTTTTCAACAAACATATCCAAATTAAATTGATAAAAAATAATTTGGGTCTCTAAAAATCTTACTTTTTAAATTTTTCTTTCATTAGCGTAGCAGTATTCCAGCATCGCAGTATAGCTTATCAGGGTTTCCAAATGCGGTGTATTTGTTGATACCTGAAGATGAAATGGTTTACACCTTAAAATTGATATGCACTTAGATAGTGGCGGTGGTCTTTGAATACCTTCATAATTCATATTAATATTATGGGACATGAGTGTGCGTTTTATGAAGATAAGTTTAAGTGAGAAGTGGGACCTCAAAAAAGTTGCAGTCAGGGTAAAAAATGTAAAGCTGGCAAAACATCAAAAAACCTTAAAATATTTCGCACCTTTGGCTTAAAAAGTTGCAATATCTCCTTGAAAAAATTTCAAATGAAAACTTGTACCAACCTAGTTCTCGACATGAGAAACACGGCTTACAAAAGATTAACCGAGATTAATTGGATCAGAAAAAAATGCTTTGAAGCGTCTCAAAAATTCCAAAAATAAAGAAATAAGGTTGAAAGTTACTGGGCCGGTTTTTTAAATGTGTACTTAATCCTGATTTAATGATGAGCTGCAATAAACTGAGGGGATTTGTACAAAACTAGCGTTTAACCTACGTAATGATATGAGACATACCTTTGCGCCCCATGATTTGAATTCTTGTGATATTGTGAGTTTTGGCTGACAGTGATTAATTGAATTCTGAAAAGTGAAATGGGTATTTTTGTTAACAGCTGCTTGAAATTATTGTAACACAGAACATGATATGGATAACAAATAAAAAACGAGACGATAACATGCAGAGTGCAGACGATTATGACATACACAGACAATCCTTACCGTTACCATATAATAATAATGATCTTCTCTCTACAAAGAAATCTTAATTATCGTGATGTGGCAATATCTGGTGTCACAATTGAGAGTAAAACAGAAGCCCGTTTTTAAGGAGTTATAATAGATGATAAACTAAACTGGTCCTATCATATTCTGCCATGAAAATAAAATGTCCAATACATAGGAGTCATCATACAAGCTTAAAAAAATATCTGCCTCTCGAAGCACGTCTTCAAATTTATCAAAGTTTTGTGCAGTCACACCTTAATTATTACAGCCTTGTATGGGGTTTTGCTGCCAAGTCTATATTGAATCAACTTTTATGTAAAACCGAAAATGGGCCTTCGAGCAGTATACCTGGTTTCGTAAATCACTGGTACAAGGCGGTATCCCACCAGCAAGTACCAAGTACTGGATTTTATTCACATAAAATATTGATAGTAGTTAAACAGTATCACTTGTAAAGAACACACTCATTTTAATGCATAAATTGAAAAACTTTCCTATATCTAGTACATTGTCTCTCAAGAAAAACAATTCCTAAAAGCGCACCATTATTTAATAATAACCCGGATTCTATTCTCACTACACAATGGTCAGAAAAGTATGGTCAACACCCTTACACACAACTCAGTATTTTCTTAAAGGTCCATTATTAGCAATATAAACCGATATAATGTTGCAGCAACACCTTTATTTCC